>NW_027496510.1:0-35645 GCF_021521415.1 Bidens hawaiensis
ATCCTGATGACATCATGCACTGCATACGCAGGAATGATGAAACGATTGAAGATTACATCACTCGTTTCAATCAGGAGTCCCTGGCAATCGGGGGCATAACTGAGCAGCTCCTGCGCGTGGCCTTTATACAAGGCTGCGCGCAGGTGATCAGTTTACGACGAGCTCTCGTAAGCAAAGATGGTATGCCCACCACGTGGGCCAAGTTAATGGAGGCATCGCGAGTTTTCGCTGAGAAGATGAGAAACAGATTGCCCAAGATAGGGCAAGAGAAAGAGCGCATCAGGCTGAATCACCGCGCAGCAAAGAGAAGAGGCCCAAACAGAACTCTGTATGGTCCAGGTTGCAGCCAACAAGTTTTTCTTCCGCGGAAAAACAAGCGCAACCAAGCTCACCCCAGCCCCAAAAGGATGCTCGTAAACACGGGAGGGTGACAAGAGGGAGGGCGGCAGAGATCCCAGCAGACCTCTGCCAAGAATATGGACTCCCCTCACTAAAACACCTTCACAGGTGTTAAGTACTGAGAATGTCCAATTCAAGCCTCCCAAACAACTACACTACAAGGGACCGCAAAACAGTGGCAAATATTGTGAATTTCACAGGTCCCCCGGGCCACAACACCGACGCATGCCATCATTTAAAGGATGCGATCGAGAAGGATGTAAAATCGGGCAGGCTGGCTCACTTGGTAAAAAACCAAAGAATAGAAGATGAGCAACCGGAGGGAGCCTCTGCCAGCAAGAAGTACAAAAGAATCTGTGTGGCTGAGGGGGGACGACAAGGGCAGACGGTCAAGAAAGAGAAGCGCGCAAATTCACGGGATGGATTGGCTGCGTAGCAGCAAGTCATCTTCCCAAGAATCAGGGGAGGCCTTCAATAAGCAGTCCTCTAGTCATTACCACACACATTGCTCATTACGAAGTGTCAAAGGTCCTGGTGGACACTGGAAGCGAATCTGACATTATGTATGAGCAGTGTTTCAGAAAGTTAGACCCGGCAGACCAAGCGCGGCTCGAAATTGTGAACGCACCGATCTGTGGTGTCTCAAATGAAATCATACATCCCTAGGCCAGATTCAGTTTGAACTAACTATGGGGGATGATGAGCACAAGCGAGCGAAGTTGTCAACTCTTGGTCTTGCCCACCACGTCATGCCACAATATGATCCTGGGTAGGGGAACGATTGCCCAATTTAATGCTGTACCGTCGCCAGCGCACGGCGCATTGGGGATCCCTACACAACAGGCGTAGCATTTGTTTACCGCGATCATTTGTGCGCGAGTGACAAGCACGCCGCGGGAAGGGAGAATGAAACTTACAATGGCTGACAATGCGCCAGAGAAGTGGATTTTAAACCCAAAATTCCCAGAGCAAACGGTCACAATTGGCGCTACCATTTCAGACGAAACGAGATTGAGAATGAAAAAGTTGCTTACAAAATACACGTCGGTTTTCGCGTGGGCAACACTCCGATATGACGGGGGTCCCGCGAGACTTGGCGCAACATTCTCTTAACACGTTTAAGTCGGTGGAGCCAATTGCACAGAAAAGAGAATCATGGGGGGATGAAAAGGCGAAGGCCATGAATGAGCAAGTGGAGGACCTGTTGCGCGCAAACATCATCCGCCCAATTCGATACCAGACATGGGTAGCCAATCCTGTGATGGTAAAGAAAAGCAACGGGTCATGGAGAATGTGTATTGACTTCAAGGACCTCAACAAAGCATGTCCGAAAGATTGTTACCCCCTCCCAAACATCGACGCAAAGGTGGACTCCGTGGCGCCATTCAAGCTCAAATGTTTCCTGGATGCCTATAAAGGCTATCACCAGATTCAAATGGCACCACAGGATGAAGACAAGACGGCCTTCAGAACCGACAAGGGTGTTTTTTGTTACACAAAAATGCCCTTTGGTTTAAAGAATGCGGGCGCAACCTATCAGAGACTTATGGATTCGGTTTTCAGTGAACAAATCGGAAGAAATCTAGAAGTCTACGTCGATGATTTGGTGATCAAGAGCAGGGAGGAGAGACAAATGCTCAAAGACATCGAGGAAACCCTTCAGCGCCTAACGGAGGTTAACATGAAGCTCAACCCGAGCAAATGTACTTTCGGCGCAGAAGAGGGGAAATTTCTTGGTGTAATGGTCACTAAGGATGGTTTCAAGGTGAACCCTGAAAAGGTGGAAGCCATCCTTGACATGCCTTCACCATCCACCATGAAAGAGGTTCAGAAGCTGAATGGTAGATTGGTGTCAATCAACAGGTTCCTAGCGAACCACGCCAGCAAATCTACTCCATTCGTTAACACCTTGAGGAACTGTTTGAAGAGAGCCAATTCAAGTGGACGCCTGAGGCTGAGCAAGCTTTCACTGAGATAAAAGAATGTCTCATTAAATTGCCAGCGCTCACAGCTCCACTTCCTGGCGAGACCCTTACATTGTACCTGTCAAGCTGGAGACCGCGCGATCGGCGCAGTATTATTGGTGGATCGCAAGGGGATACAAACGCCGATATATTATGTGAGTCGGGTGCTCACAGACCCTGAGACGCGCTATTCCATAATGGAAAAGTTAGTTTTGTCACTAACACACGCGTCGCGCAAGCTCCATAGATACTTCAATGGTCATCCTATTGAAGTTCTGACTGGTTACAACATCCAGCAAGTTTTGCGACGCCCCGCGCTCTCCGGAAGGCTGACAAAGTGGGCGCTGGAATTAGGTGAACACACGATCACTTATAAGCCCGTCCAGCGATAAAGGGTCAAGTTTTGGCGGATTTTCATCACGGAAATCCCAGACGGAAAGATTGAAGAAGCTCAGCGCGAGGTAGATCCTCCGCGAGCAAATGATGAAGAAGATGTTTGGAGGCTATTCACTGATGGAGCCTCCAACAGCGAAGGGTCCGGCGCAGGCCTCAAACTGATGGACCCTGATAATCGTGAATATACTTATGCTATCAGGTTGGACTTCAAGAGTACCAACAATGAGGCTGAGTATGAAGCCCTGCTGGCTGGTCTGCGCATCGCGCGCAAGTTTGGGGTTAAAAGACTAGAGGCGCATGTTGATTCTTACTTGGTAGCTGCTCAGGTCAACGGCCTATATGACGCCAAGGAGAACACAATGCCTCTGTATCTAGAGCAGGCAAAAAAGCTCGTTGAGCAGTTTGACTTCTTCAGAATAATTACACATCTCGCGCAGCGAAAACAAGTCCGCTGACGCGTTGAGTAAAAATGCATCAACTAATTTTGATCACTTTGGCAAGGATGTCAGGTGGAGGTAATGAGCAGCCCGTCAGTGCAAACGCAATCGGTCCTTGTAATTCATACAACCCCTTCATCCTGGATAACTCCAATAACAGAATTCCTGATGAAGGGGAAGTTACCGGACGATCGCGCACAGGCGAGAAAGATAAGACACAAGGCACAGAACTATGAATTACTTGATGGTACATTATATCGGCGCTCTTATCTTGGACCACTCATGAAGTGCCTGGATGCTGAAGAAGCAACCTATGTGATTAGGGAGATTCATGAAGGAATCTGTGGAATTCACGCTGGCCCGCGCATGGTGGTTGCCAAGGCGATGAGCTCAGGCTACTATTGGCCAGGCATGTACTTGGATGCGCTAAAAGAAATCCAAAAATGCAAGGCATGTCAGAGCTACGCGCCAAACACCATGCGTCCAAAGAACAAACTTGATTCCAGTCACCTCCGCATGGCCTTTCCACAAATGGGCCATTGATATTGTAGGGCCCCTGCCGCAAGCGCAAGGGCGATGTGAAATTTTTGGTAGTGGCGATAGACTATTTCACAAAATGGGTTGAGGCCAAGCCACTAGCAAAAATCACAGCTGAGGCGATGAAGCAATTTATCTGGAGCCACATCATTTGCCGTTTTGGCCTTCCCATGGAAATTGTGAGCGACAATGGCAAACAATTCACTGACAGGAAGATATCAAGCTGGCTCAGAGAATTGCACATCAACCAAATCTTCACATCCGTATACCACCCTCAGGGGAATGGTCAAGTGGAGCGCGCGAATCAAAGTTTGCTAAATGGGCTGAAGAAAAGGTTGGAGGGAGAATCCCATTCTTGGGTCGAAGAGTTACCTAATGTCCTGTGGGCGCACAGGACATTAAGCAAAACTAGCAATGGCGAATCCCCGTTCAGCCTAACCTATGGGACAGAGGCTATGATCCCAGCAGAAATTGGATGCCCATCCATAGGGTTACTCATGATGAGCAAAACTGATAACGAGCGCGAAAGAAGGTTGGACCTTAACTTGCTTGAAGGGCGCAGAGAAGCGGCTATCATTAATGAAGCCAGATACAAGAAAAAGCTGGAAAAATATTATAATCAGCGCGTTAAAGAATGCCACTTCAAGAAAAATGATTTTGTCCTTCGAAACAATGAAGCTAGTCGCGCAATACCCCCAGGAAAAATGTCCCCCAATTGGGAGGGACCTTATCAAATTTCAGAAGATTTGGGGAAAGGCGCGTACGCTTTAAAATATTTGAATGGAAAAAAGATACCGCGCTCGTGGAACGCGCACAACTTAGAAAATGCTTCATGTAAAAGTTCAAATTTGTAATGAAGGCTTTTAAGCCATCATGAATGATGATTCGCGCTATCTTTCAATATTTGTTCTATTACCTTTGCATACATGTTTCACACTTCCTTATTAAATTGGAACAATATGACAACACTATATTGACTTCAAAACAAAATAAAGTGAAGTAAAACATACATGCGCGAGCCTTAGCTCAAACGCGTTAACGAGTCTTAACTCTAAAACGTCAGGGCCTTAGCCCAAACTTACGAGCCTTAGCTCAAACACGTTAATGAGTCTTAACTCTAAAAACGTCAGGGCCTAGCCCAAAACAAAGAGCCTTAGCTCAAAACACTCACAAACATCCATCTTACATCCCGCGCAGCCTGATCATAAAAATCCTTAAACATAACTAAGAAAAGTACATGCCATATCATGTTAAGGTCTCAGGTCGAGGCCGCGCGCGGAATCATAGTGGATATCTGAGTAACACAAGCTGACATGTAATGGCTAAACTCATACTTCCAGCCTGCGCGACAACGACGCGGCGAAAGGAAAATAACGACAAGTTAGCGCGCATGTCAGCATGAGCAAGATACTGCGAGAACCACAAACAAAATAGAACGGAGGTTAAGTGAATAATTCCATACAACCTTGTTCTTATTTTAACGTGCAAGCATATCTTATATCTATAAAACCAAACATGAATAGATGAATGGAAATGCGCAAGATATGAAAACGATGAGAACAAGTTTCATTCCATTGGATCGAAATTTACAAGTATGATGAGTTACAAATTACAAGTATAAAAAATAAATATACAAAATTTGATGAAGGGCTTCTCAAGTCTCCACGTCGACGTCAGCCGCTTCATCATCCTCATCATCTCCCGCAGCATCTGGCGCGGTCTGCTCCTCATCCCCGAACTGACCATAGTCAAGTCTTCCTCCTCATTGGAGTCTTCGATCACAACGGGTGTCACGAGCAGATTCTTTCGCCCCACCAGAGCCGCTGGCAGGGGCAACATCCCCCGCGCCACCATCATCGCCACCAGCCCTCTCGCAATCATCAAGCAAACTTCTTTAGCGCGCCGAGGTCGGGCTGGTCAGCAAGCGCAGCTATCTGTAAATCATTTGAAAAGTAATGAGTACAAAACACTTAGAAAAGTTAGTCAAGGAAAAACTCATTATGATCAAGGTACCTGCATAAGGATGGGGATGGGAGTATTCATATACTTTTCCCCACCGCGGCCATGTCCGCGCAGGGCCGCATCGCTCTTGTAAGGGTACTCGGATGGGTTCTTCCTCAACATGCCATATTCATACCCATCCGTAAACCCTTCAGCTCGGCCCACCAAACGCGCGGCGGCATTGCAGTCCATCACAAGGGCTTGAAACTCGGCGGAATATTTCATCGCCAAAGCGCAGCGAGCCATGCCCTGTGACACCAGCCATTGGCGATCCTGCGCGAGGCCAGCAACAGACGTCTCGAGGGCAGGAACCTGAGAGTTTAATAACTCAACAGTTTCCTTAGTCTTTTTTAGTTCCTCCTTATCAGACGCTGCTGCCGCCAAAATTTTTTCTTTCTCCGCCTGCGCAGCACCAAGTGCTTCCTGGCTAGACGCCGCCGTCGCTAAGGCCTCATCTCTATCGGCCTGCGCGGCCGCCAAATCCCTTTTCAGGCGCGCAACCTCGCTCTCCAGTGATGATTTCTCAGTGATACTCTGGACGATAGCTTGGTCACGCGCCTCGGCCTGCTGTTCCAAGACACGCACTCTGCGCGCGTACTTGGCAACTTCGGCCTCCGCCAACTGCTGCTTCTCCCGCGCAGCTTGGAGCTCATGCCCGCGCTTGATGTATGCGGTGTTGGCACTTGCTCTGTTTTCACTGAGCTCCGCCTGGAGTTTCTCAGCTCGCGGCTGCGAGCATCGAACAGGTTCCAGGCGGCCACCTTAGCCTCTCGCTGGGCTTCCACAAGAGCGTCGCGTACTTTAACATAATCACGACGAAGCTCTTGGGAAGCAGCGAAGAAAGCCGACTCAGCGAAAACATGGTCGTTCAGCAACTCCGCGCGGGTTGCGCTCCTCCTGATACCTCCTTTCAGTAGGAGGCACGGCATGAGCCCAGAAGTCCTCGCATACGCCCATGGATTGAAAGGAACTCTCTTCATTAATATTCCATCTCGGGCGGTAAACGGGGACACCTTCCTGCAAAACACAAGAAAAGTTCTAAGTCATAAAACATACTTATATGGAGGTACGCGCAGCGGACCAACAAATCAATACATACCTGCGGGGATGAAGCAGGAAAAGTCCAGCGCCAGCCCCACCAGAGGTCTGCGCTGCGAACACTTGCGGCATCGCAGGGCTGGCGCGGTCTCCCAAGGAGTCTTCAACTTGAACCCCCTCGTCCTCCTCGTCTTCTTCAACAGGCCTCTTCTCCTGCGACCTGGAAGGCTCCAAACCAGCCTCGCGGGGAGGGCTGCGTGCAGGAGGAGGCGAGGGAGGTCTCGACGCCGCCAGTTCGGCGCGCAATACGGTTTCCTGCTCCTTGGTAATCCCAATAAGGGGAGATTCAGCACTAGCAGGAGCAGGACCAGAACCAGCGGCGCCGGAAGTGCCGCCGGGAGTATCACCAGCAACTGTTGCGCCAGCTACAACTCCTATCAACAAATAAACAAGGAAAAATTGTTTATGACTGACTCCAAAGGGAAAAATTAAAAGACATATGTGCAAAACTTACCTTGGCGCAATTCTGTTCGCGCATCGAACATCGCCATAAAATCCATTCTACCCTTTTCAGAGGGTAGAACAGGGACTTCGATGGAGTCCCCGGCGCAGCCGTGGCACCTTGTGGCGCCTGCGGCTGATCTGTTACCGTCGCTGCCTCTGCAAACATTTAAAGGAGCAAAGGTTTAATAACAATTCAGGCAGATGAAGATAAATAAAGTATACCTGTTGCAGGCGCGGCACTGCTTCTCTCTTCAGCCGCGCGAAAGGAGGAGGCGACGCCACCATACCTCAAGTGGACAGGAGGTCTGCCCACTCTCACAGGCAGAGAAGCTAAAGAAACCTTTGTGGTAAACACCTGGGTTTCCTTAGGTCCCTTCGTTTGAGCATGGGGGATGAGCGACAGGGGTGTCCTCTTTCTTCTGTTTCTTACTGGCCCCTGCGCCAGATTTCCCCTTAGCTTTGCGCTTTAGTAAAGGCGCCTCCTCTTCCTCCTCCTCCTCTTCCGCGAGCTCTAGCTCGTAGTTTTCAAGCGCATCTACAAAAGCAAGCGACAGAAATGTTAATAAACTTGGGTATTCTAAAGGATATGAGCAGCAGTGCGAAGACTTACCAGGCGCGTCACCGTCAAAGTCAAAATCCAGATCTACTGGGATGAACAGGTCATCGAAGCGATCCGGGAAACCAACCTCCCCAGCGCCAAGTTCGACGGAGCCGCCCTCCACATGTTCATCATAAGCGGCAAGGATGTAATCCTTGGTGACTGCGCAAAGCCAAGTTAAATGATATCAGCAAAAGAATTATGTTCGCGCAGAAAAAATAAATAAAGCAATGAAATAAACTTACACAACCCGTCGACTTGGATAACGGGCTCAAGCGCGCTGTCGGCCCAGAGCCTGCTCATGCCGACCCCCAACCAGCGCCTCCTCGCAAATTTTCTTCGCGGGGGATGGTTCGGCGGTCAGTTTCTTAACCCATGCGCCAGTTGGGTTCTTGAGGACACCCTCATCCGCAGGCGCAGAAGTAATAGAGCGCTATGGTCATACGGATGGGGATCACACCGGCCTTAATGTAAAAAAACCTCTCAGACCAGTCATGAAGGCTCTTGAATGAAACAGTGGAGCACTTCACTTTCTGACTGCGAGGAATAAAAGAGATCCAATTGTCTTGGATCTTGGCCTTATAAAAATATTGAAAGCGCCGAGGAGTGGGTTCCTCGCGCTGGGATTTGCACATGAACTCAAAGTGAGTCACGCGCACGAGTCCAAACGGATGGACTTGGGATATGTGAATCCCATAGAACTTCAACAGTGCACCCACAAACCTTGTCATCGGGAGACGAAGGTTGCAGTGGGGAGAAAAAGTGGCTATATAGGGATATATAGCCGGCAGGCGGGTCCGCCGCCGTTTGCCCGGACCTAGGCAACATGCAGCCAAACAGGGTGGGAAAGCCCTGAGAGGTGATCAGGTTGTCGAGATCTGCCTGCTTCAATTTGCAGGGGATTTCATTCCACCTTTTGGTGGCCTTGGTCCTCCCTACTTCCTCCGATGTGGTCTCAACAACCTTCTTCCCCTTCCCCTTTTGCTTCAATGTCGACATCACCACAGATTTCACACGGGGTCTTCGAGAGGCAACGGAGGAGATTGAAGGGCTAGACGAGTATGAACTATCAGACATACAACTGTAATAGCCGATAATCGAGGATTCGAATCGATGTAAACACTCAAATCAGAATGTGAAAGCAGAAAATTTGAATTTTAGCAACAATGAAGATGAAGATAAAAATTTCCTAAGGGCCTGCTTTTATAGGCCCAGGAGAGAGAAATGTGGCAGCTGATCGGGTTTCACGCGCCCCCACTCGCTAGGGGCAACCCAACGACGGCGCGACACGTGTCCCTAACAGCTGTGTGAGGGGACAAAAAGATGTAACCGACCTGCCACGGAACAGAGACGCGCCCCCACTCGCAGGTACTAACCAATGCGAGTGCGACACGTGTTCAAGACAGCTGTGTGAGGGGACGTGAAAGGCAACTGTAGCACCTCGAGCACACGAAACGTCTGACACGTTTACGGCGCACGTCATCACCAACCAACCACGTGTTTGGACCTTTCGTTTTCAACCAAATGGATAGAACCTTCGCGCGACGATGGAAACAACAAAGAAAACGACAAAACCCCCTATAAAAGGGACAATTCAGTGAGTCTAATATCTATCTTACCACGCTCGCGCAAGATAAGACACACATTAGACTGGGGGGGCTTGAAGAGGTATGTACCCGCCTCAACACCAAGCAAGGCGGGTCAACCCACAAGATAAAGACATTATGAAGGCACAAAGCCAAAACCCAGGCGCATCGCGCATACAAAACATGCTCAGCATCATATGCTCGCGCATAACATATGCGCGCGGCGCATATCGAATGCTCTTGCACATCACATATGCTCGCGTGTCACATATGCGCGTGGCGCACTAGGCCGCGGCGCATATCACACGCTCGTGCATATCACACCTGCGCATGAAATATCTGCGCGTGAGAATAAAAAGAAGACTTCGCGCATCCTCAGGATGGGCGCATATCACACGTGCACATAATCAACCTCGTCCTTATCCAAATCAGGATCAGGGCAACCTTGATGTGTGCACGTCAGACACTCTTCTAGAAGGCATCTTTTTAAGGAGTAAGAATATGCTGATGTTGACAGCTGCCAAATGAAAGGTCGACAACTCAGCATGACACATGTGCTACCACATGATTTCAACCAACGAGAAAGCGCCAGGTGTCCCAGAGGACACGTGGCGCAGTGCGATTGGAGGAGGCCAACGAGGCTGAGCCCAGCCAGATGGAAACCCTAGCACTATAAATACAGCATCAACTCCACTTTGATGACACATTCATTCACACTCAATCATTGACAGTTACAAGCAGTGATATCACATTCAATCATATTGAATTATATTCACTCACAGTCAGTTACAGAAAAAACACACAGTCACACAATCAAGAGTATTCAGCGATTCAGCAATACTCTTGAGATTTCACTGACTCACACTTTATTATCTTCTCCACAAAGATACTGATTCTCACGCCGGAGGGTTACCCCAAAGAGGGATCCCTCTGTCCCTTTCTGAGGGGAGTAAGTAACGGCGCTGTTCATTTTGTAGGTGGAAGAACACGGATTCAAAGGAACCATCGGTGAAACAGTTTAATCATACCCGAAGAAAGTAGATCTGCTACCAGTGAGTAGATCCACGTATTCTTCAGTTTTCTTGCATAAATTAATTTCATTTCAAAGATGGTTGAAGCAAAGATAAAATATATATTTACGTATTGAAAGGCATTGATACACAAATTTGCGTAAGTATAACAATGAAAAGTGAAGTTGTTTTAAACAAAGTCAATAAATGTGTACCCACCAGAATCTACTCGCCCATAGCATTTTCTTGCTAGTACACATGCTAGTGACCACCAATAATTTCATATTTTCTTTTAGGTAGGGGTACTTCAATAAGTTTGACATGTCGTGCATGAAAACTTTCAAAAAATAAAACAAAAGGCTGAACACCGTCAGAAAACTTAAATACGTGATAGAATGGTTGAATTGGGGGTCGAACCACATAGTGTGGGTCTGCACCTGACCGGATGATATGCGACCAAAACCAAAATCGATCTTTTCTCAATATATATAACAATAATAATAATAATAATAACAGGCCACATGTAAAAGTTAATTTAAAATTTTAATCTGTTTTGGTTTCATCATTTTGTTTTTAAGTTTTGTTCACCTGATTAGTAAAATATATACTCCCGTTTTTGTTAGGATTAAGCGCACACACGAAACTGAACACACAAGCGAAAGCAATAACGAACACGAGGATTTAACGTGGTTCGGTCTAAACTGACCAAAGTCCACAGGCGGCAACTAGATATTCTTTATGGTGAAGTGACAACGATTACAAGTACGTGACATCAAATATATAGAGATACACTTAGGGTTTGTATCTTATTAAACAAGAAATCCAAACCGGGTCGGGTCTGCCCTTTGGACTTCAAATAATAAACCGGGCCTACACCGAAAGGCCTATGAAACCCAACAAACTCCACTCGGAGGCCTTGAGTACTCTCTTCTGCACTCCTGATTGTACTTCTGTAATCAAAACATTTAACTTCTGGTTGCCACCGCCTTCTCATCAATTAACCTGAAGGCCCGTTGAAGCTCCCCGGAGCTCCAACACGTCAGTCACGGCTAAAACTGCCCCTGACCCGTTCTCTGTCCCTACCGGCTCCCACTGAAACAAACTACCGGATCCTAAGATACCCTGAGAACAAACACTCTCCATATTCAGTAAGTAATTCACTACAGAGACTTTTACAGCTGGAATACTGGTTTTCTAATCACTGTCGACCTGGAACTGTAACCGAAACACGACCTGTGCTCCCACTGTCACGGTGTCCTCTGACTGATTTAACCTTCCTAGCTCGTTCATCCTGAATCTTCACTTGGCTCTGGGTTTGTTACTTGCAAAACAAACCTTCTTTTGCCCACGAGATTCTGTGAACCGGACTTTATCTTTCACCAAAACTGGATCCACTCCTTTCGGTGACATATCGACCATATACAACGAACCCATTTTCTTGCCACGAGCAACAACGAGATTCCCTTTGACTACTTCCACTGCCTATTCCCGAACTTAACATCGTAATCCTGGTCATCCAACTACCCAATTGAAATCAAACTTTTCTTCAAACTTGGAATAACCCTAACATCTTCAAAATCCAAGAAGTACCAGCTGAAGTTATCAATCAACATCTCTCATACCCGTAACCTCTAGAATATCATCGTTCGCGAGTCGAACCTTTTCCAAAATCCCCAAACTTTAGATTCTTTATCGTTTCACTACAGTGAGTGGCATGAAACGATACACCAGAATCCATCACCCAAGCATCAACGTTATCCTCAACACTAAGAACGTAAAACTCATCCTCTGGGCATTCTTCTGCAGTGTTGACTTCTGTAACGTTCACCTCTTTCTTACCATTCGGACACTGATTCCTGAAGTGTCCCTTCTCATTACAACCCCAACATTCAATATCATTACGAGTCCTAAACTGACTCCTCTTCCTACTCCCACCGCCTCCTTGTTTTCCCCTACCGCCTTCTGTGACTAATATATTACTTGATGATTCACCTGTATTTCTGCGTCTTGAATCTTCTCCAAGAATCAAATCCCGAATCTCATCAAAAGTAATTTTTGTAGACGAACTACAAACTGCAGTCACTGGTTTGCGACCAACTGTCGGGCAAAGAGGATAACAATAAAAGACCTTGAACTTCATCATCAAACTTAATGCCGACTGACACTAAGCGGGGAGAGGTTCGAATTAAGATTATTGATATGCGTTGTAACTGACCCACCCTATTTCATTCGAGTTGTCACTAGCTCTCTGATAAGATAGACCTTATTCGCTGCCGAAGGCTTCTCATACATGTTGGATAGTGCGTCCATCATACCACTGGCTGTGTGGTTTCTTTCATGACGTTAAACGCCACATCTTCCGACAACGATAATGTAATACAAGCCCTAACTTTCTTGTCTAACTTATTCCACTCTGCTTCTGACAACTTTTCTGGTTTTTCATCCTCAAACACTACATCCAAGTCTTTCTGACAAAGTAGTGCCTCAATCTGCATCTTCCACCAACCAAATTTTTGTCCGTCAAACTTTTGAATCGAAACCTTTCCGTCTTCTGCCATAACAATGACTAAACGAAAAACTGGATAAAAAACAGAGACAGACACAGCAACACGAACCTGAACTTAACGATTGTTCTACTGAACTCTGTTAAATAATCAACCTATTTTTAACGTTGCAGCGGAACAACGAACTGTAAATAAGAAAACTGAAACTTTAACTGAACGATAAAACCTGACAAACGCGGTTGCACTGATTTAGGTTTCTTTAACGCTTCTTCTAATTTACAACGGTTCTTCAACAAAAATAGAATATTGATTCAACTGTTATTGACTCGTATTTTGCAAAGTAGGATCTCAACACCCCCTCCCCCCCCCCCCCCCCCCCCCCACACATCAACTAATCTGCCCCACATTGACTAATCTGCCAAAACAATTAATTATGCTGCCACTTGATTCAAACAAAAGTTACCTTTGTACTATGGCTCACCAACAACAAAAAGAATTTATTTTGTTATCCTTGGGTTACTGCCATAAACCGTGGCCCAATTAAAATGATAAAAAAGAAGGTTTTCCAACTTAATATAAAGGATATTGGTAAAGCGTGGTCATCACTAACCCACGCCGCTTCTTCCAAAAAAAACGATCTGGACAACAACAACAATGTCTCAAGAACTTTCTAATCGTTGACAATGCGTTATGTTGCTAATATAGGGTATCAGCGACTCGTTAATGTTTAAAGCAGGGGTTCCACGGTGCGTTAGCTGATAACGCATCGCTGCTACCCTATGTTAGCAACATAAACGTATCTCGTCGCCGGCGACATGTTAGTGAACACCGACGATGTGTTAACATAACATAGGGTCGACAATGCGTTTATGTTGCTAAAATAGGGTAGCAGCGATGCATTATCAACTAACGCATCGCCGCTACCCTACGTTAGCAACATAACGCATCGCCGCTACCCTACGTTAGCAACATAACGCATCGTCAACATAGATTCCGGCCACGTGTCGTTATCCTATTTGTTTTAGTAACGCATCGTCGGTGTTCGCTATCATGTCGTCGGCGACGAGATACCAAAGGAACAAAGTTGGAAACTTAAATTAGTAAGGATAATCTTGGAAACACATTCTCTAAATGGGTTATTATGAGAATTTTCCCTAAAAATATTAGAAGGTATGTAAATAAAATGATTACGTTATCCTGCATACGTTTATTATCATAATAATAAAAAAGTATTTACTAAGTAGAAATTTAGTTTCCATACTAATCTCCAACTTAATCAACATTCGGTCATATCTTCAGCATTCAATATACCGAATGAAGAAAATAGTAAATTTCATTAAACACGGGTGTGTACTTTATGGGTTGATTAGTTTGAGGCGTAAATTAAACATTTAAACGATCAAATAATAGACTCAGTTTAACCTTTTGGAAAGGCTCAAACTAATAAACATATATTATTAGTGGGCCTGTTTTGTCTTTTTAATGAAATTAGGTGTTCCAAATAAAATATGGATACATTATTAGGGGGTGTTTGGTACAGAGAAAAAGAATGGGAAGAAATGGAAATAGAAATGGGAGAGAAATGGAATTGGAGAGAAATAGAAATGGGTGGAGAATTGACAATCATTTCCTTTGTTTGGTACAATAGAGAAATGGGTGGAGAAACGGGAGCAGAGACGTGATTAGGGTTCCGCCTCGGCATCATCATGGTGGAGAAATGGTGGCTCAGAGACGCGTCGCAACACCGCGAACGGAGTAGAGCGTCATCATCATCGCAGCGCAACATCAACACCGCGATTTAGGGTTCCGCCTCGCTATTTAGGGTTTCGTTTTGGCTCAGAGACGCGAACGGACGTGGCTGCGGCGTCGGCCGCCGTGCCGGACGTCGGCATCATCATCACCATCGCCGGTCGGAGCATCATCATCATCATACGCGAACGGAGTAGAGCAGAGATGCGATTTAGAAGCAGAGAGAATTCCATTTCTCTTCCAAACGGAGAGAATTGGATTTCTCTACTTTTTGCCTACACCCAATTCTCAGAGAAAACCAATTCTCCGCCCAATTCTCCGCCTAATTCTCCCAAACAAGAGAAACCTAATTCTCCACCCTCAAATCTCTCTACCAAACACCCCCTTAGTTTCATCTAACCAACCAAATCATTGGTTTATTATCTATATTCTAAAGGGCTCTTCAAAAAGCTCACGACTCGTGGTTCGCTCAAAGAAAGCTCGAATAAAAATGGCTCGGCTCGGTTACGAAACGAGCCGAGCCCGAACCATGGTCGGCTCGGCTCGTGGCTCGGTGGTTATATATATATATAATTAATAATGTATATATATGTATATATTAATTATTATATATTTATCTCTTATATATGAACTTAATTTGGACATGTATCTATTTGGCTGAACCTTTTTTGTATATGGTTTATTAAATTAAATATTATATGTTAAGTTAAGCTATTAAGCTTAAAAATTGCAATATTTTTTTGTATTTCGAGACAATTCGAATTGAGCCGAGCTGGCTCGTTTTAAAACCGAGCCGAACTCGAGCTCAGGTTTTCAACTCGATTTAGATTTCGAGCTCAAGCCGAGCCAACTGGATCAAAATTAGAGCTGAGCCCGAGCCAGCTCTGGTTCGAGCTCAGCTCGGCTCGTGGACACCCCTAATATTCTATAACACCCGAGTGACCGTGTTTTTAAAAATTGATATAGTATAAAGTTTTGAAAGTAGGTCCCAGGTTTTTTTCAAAAATTTGTGGAATAGAAATCGATATTACGCGAAAAAAGAAAATAATGCCATTTCAACCATTTTAAAACATGCATTAATACTTAATTTGTGGAATAGAAAGTGTACATCTTAATTTTAAGAAGTCATTCCTTCATGCTTTATAATATACTATAATATAGTATAGATAAGTATAGGGTTAGGCTAAATGTACCCTTCCTGGTTGTTTGTCATACCCCCCCTTGGAAAAATCAACTTTCATATTAATCATTGAAATCATATAATTACCAAATTAGCACAAAAGTAAGGATTTAATATTATTTTCTTTACAAGTTGCGTTTTCTTTTTATGATTTCGAGTTTAGGGTTTTGGGTTTCGGTTTTAGGGTTTAGGGTTCGGTTTAGGGTTTAGGGTTTCGGTTTTAGGGTTTAAGGTTCGGTTTCGGGTTTCGGTTTTAGGGTTTAGGGTTCGGTTTCGGGTTTCGGGTTTAGGGTTCGATTTCGGGTTTCGGTTTAGGGTTTAGGGTTCGGTTTCGGGTTTAGGGTTTAGGTTTTAGGGTTTAGGGTTTTTGGTTTATTTGTCATATCACCACACCTAAATTCATCACTAGTGATGAAATTCAGTGGGGGTGGTGGTAGTGTGTTGGTTTGTATGTTTCTCAACGGTCACAACACAAAGCGTGATCACCATCACGCGTGATGGGGACCGGCGGTGGTGTTCCACGCTATACAAAGCGTGGTGTGAGCCCCATCATGCACTACCCCCACCCTCTAATAAGAATTATGATTTTTGTAGGAAGGATGAGAAGTAATTTAGACAATTAATTTTAAATTTGAATGGTTGAGATTGATTTGGAGATAAATTAAGTATAAAATAAAGAAAATGACAAAAAAGGAATAACACATAATTGTTAGACCTCTTCACATGCAAGACGCATGCCAATTCCACTATCGTTTTCAAACGTCCATAAATTTTTTATACGTCATCTTTTATTAAAAAAAATCACTTAGATAATTAGCGTTTCTTTATCTGTAATACATTGTTAAAAAAAAGTAAAAAAAAATTAGTGGGTTTTTTTATACATTGTGTAATAGGTTATACATTGTGCTTTTTATTCATTATGTTTTATTTAATTATGTTTTTGCATAGTGTTTTTTCTATTGTGTTTTTTACATTATGTTATGCAATTGTGTTTTTGCTATTGTGTTTTTTATAGTGTTTTTTTCATTGTATTTTTTTTAAATTATGTTTTTTATAGTGTTTTTTATAGTGGTTTCTATTGTGTTTTTTCCGGTGGCCGTTTTCCGATGTTCTTTTCCGGTTATTGTTTTACGGTGATTTTTTCAGCGATTCTTCCGGCGAAATTACCCGGGGATTGTTTAGCGGTGACTTTCTGATGAAATTTTCCGTCGAAATTTCTGGAGAATTTTCCGACTGGTGGCGGTGGTGACGGTGATGGTGGCGGTGGGCGATGGAGTGGTGGTAGTTGTAGGAGATGAATGAAGATGTAAGTGGGTTTTTAAAATTTATTGTAAGTGGGTTTTGAGATTAAAAGAAGTGGGTTTTTAATATTATAGTAGTAGACTAAAATACCCTCCTTCTAGCATTCTTTCTTATGAAAATCAAACTTCTTATTTGAACATGTCTCTTTATCTATATACTAGCTTTAGAAACCCGTGTATACATTACAATGAATAATTTAATACAAACAAAAAAAAGATAATCAAGTCTCTTTATATTATAAAAAAATATAGTACAAATATAGTCGTTTATATCATCAAATATATTTGAATTTTAAATCAAGAATAGATTGTTATACCATCGGTATACATACAATAATGAAGCAATGCTGATAACCGCCGTTTGAGTCATGTAAAAACCTAATTAACCTAAGTAGCTAGGATAAGTAAGGTATCGTATCCACCAGGAGTATGTGGTCAATGCAAATCGTGTACCAAGTTTAATATTATGAAGTAGCAGATTTTAGTGCTGATCACACAAGCAATAGTTTGAATTTGGAATTAAGCAAACAAACGAGTAAACAAGTTTCAATCAAAACAAAAGCAAATCACACCCGGGACTTCAAGTAAGCAACCTACAGTAATCTCATGCAACCTAACAGATTAATCGTTAACGGTTAACTACAGACTGATCAATTAGACAAAACCTTAGACATCATGTAGGTTCCCTGGATGGATCGCACGAGATATCTCGATCTACTCAGGTGCGGAATCCCTGCGTAGATCGTTACGAGTATAGAACACGAATCACACGAACACACGAACCGAACACACGTTATATAATAACTCAAACACGTGATACGATATCACTATTACAGACACACGTTACAGCTCTCGTAACAACTCGAACAAACTAACACGAACAACTGATTGGAACTCGACTCCAAACCAAGCCGTAACCTAGGTATATAAATACACGACAACTTCGCCTGGCATGTTCAGGCGAAGTTGTCCATAACTTCGCTTGACTAACAAGTTCGCCTGTTAAGCGAACTTGTCAGTAACTTCGATTAAACATACAAAACATAATTAAACATTACAGACTCGATTACAGACACTAGACTATGAACTACTGACATTATGCACCAACAGACTCCCCCTTGGCAGTAGCTTCATATCTTGATCTTTAAGCACTTGTCTTGTAATCTTCAACCTTGTATCTTCACGCATGCACTCCTTCTCTCACACATACCGTGACTACTCGCTGATATTTCCTCGCTTCGTCTTTCCAAGCAGGAATATAAAATATCTTCTTTTCATTTAACACCTGCAGATCAGATTTCGATAAATTAACAAGATGCATCGGATCATACACTCTTAGCACTTCTTGTTCGTCTTCGTCTTCCATCACGGCTTTAGCAGTCTGGCAATCAACATACCACCATTTAAGGTTCTTTAACACATCCTTGGGCATTGTCTTCATCGGCACATCTTTAAGACACCGAATCGGTTTGTACTACATTACCATCCAAGGCTTGCCATCTGCTCTCATTCCCCTTTCTTTATCTTCCACTAGCTTTCCCTTCTGTGGCTTTAATAACTCAAACTTCTTTTCTTTAATACTTTCTTTCCACACGATCTTCCCAATAACTCTGGCCATGTTGTCGTCACTTCTATTAATCAACCCCAATCTAGCCAAATCCTTCACCTCACATTCAGGTAATGTATTGAGAGATCTCAACGTTCTCTTAAAGTATTGAATACCATCATATCTTTTCACCACGAACACTTTTAGCTGTTCATCATATAGCCAACAAATAATTCCTTTCTTCGACTCAGCGTAGCCTTTGATATTATAACTTTTCTTGAACATGGTTGGAACAGCAGGCTTCTTAGTTTTGATAAACCAATGAGCATAGCCTTCCTTCCACCTAGGCTGCTCCTCCTATTCAGTCTCATCATTTGCCATCTCATTACCCATATCGGCTTTCTCAACATCTGGGATCTCGTGTTCAACATTTTCCTCAATTATCTCACCCTCTTCAATCTCATCTTCAATCACAATTTCTGCACCAATCTTTTCAATCTCCTCAATTGGCAGCACATCATCATCAAACATCACATCATCATCTAGCATATCATCATCCAATTCTTTCAAAGCATCAATCACATCATCTTCATCATCAACCATCACCACCTCATCACCACCAGAACTGCCAGCCGCACCTGCAGACTCCCCCTCAGCTGTGGAAGTCCCAAGAGCTTGAGTAGTTCTTGGAAACTCACCACCTGCACCTTTCTATGCATTGGGATCATCGTCTCTATCATTTCTCTTCTTTGTCCTTAACTCGTCGCCTTTACAGCCTGTCTCCCCCTGAGATGCCAAGAACTCCTTCATAGCATCTATAATTCTCCCATGTTCAACCAGGAGGGACGACTGTAGTTGATTTTCTGCTACTAGGCGTTGAATAGCCTGGGTCTGGACAAGATTCACCCTTGATTGTTCTGCCACGACCCGCTCAAGTGCAGCTATTCTCTCCGAGTCTGAGAGGGTTGCATCGAAATCAAACCTCATGTGAGATGTGTCTTGAGTATACTCAGCAGTGATTTCGAATGAAACCGGGACATCAGAAGCAGCTGTGGACGTAACCGCAGGTGGTAACGTGACCGACAACCCTGCAGTTGCAACGACTGTAGACTCAATAAATCGTGCAACAACCTCCGACGGAGTAAGCGTTGGAGGCGGCAACGATACAATCTCTGGAGTCGTCATCTGTAGTGTGATGGATGGGATGCCGAAAGCTGATGTAGCCACCACGGGAACATCCGCGGCGCTTAAACTTGTAACCTGTACAGATGTAGGAACAATCGACATACCTGACAGTGCGGGCGGAGCGAAACGTACAACTCTTGAAGTCTCTCCAGCTCCCATACCTGCACCTGTCCTTTCCCGTCTTGAACGTCTAATCAACTTGTGAATATCCTCTTCTTCTTCTGACTCACTATCATCAGCTGTCCTCTTTCTCTTTCCAAACGTCCTCTCTTGAGTCACCAACATCCTTCTCGCCTCATCCATAACAACATCAAGATCTGAGTCAGCCACCGTCGTAGCTGCTCTAGTAATACGCACAGTCGAGACACGTTCAACTGGGATCTGAACGTTCTCCTCTGGATCCACCCGATCCATATCGAAGAATCCTTGACCTCCGAATTCTGCATCAAGGTCCACTTCCTCCTCCGGTGACACAACAGGAGCAGCAGGTATAGCTTAAGATGCTCCTGCCTGTTGTGGTGCCGGGTCTCTGAACTCATCCCCACGAGCTGGCACATACCCCGGGTTTATTAAGTACCCAAAGAGTGGAGTATGCCTTGGACGCAGTTCAGGCTTGCTCCTCGCACTGGATGTTCGGCATTGAGCGAAGATACGTTTGCTCACACTCTCCACGTATCGTATTGGACGTCGTTGAGGAAACGTGGGAGCAACATGATTCAAGATCATCTGAATGAATCTTGGATACATGATGAACCTCTCACGGGCCATCGCTCTTCTTTGTCTATCGATCTCGTAAAAGACCATCTGACTAAAGCTATAACGTTTGTTATAAGTCAGAGCAGTCATTGCTGACTGCATGGTCGCACCCATACCATCAGTGCCCGCCTTCCTCCCAGACATGCAGACAATCATTACGTGCATGAGGAAGCGCCACTGATCAAGTAGGAAACCATTCCTCCTCTGAGTATCACCTAATGGACCAGAATAGCCCATTCGGAGAAACGCTCCATCACGGAACGGAGCCACAAACTCTGTAGGGTCATCCCTAGTCTCCTCACCGAACCGTAAAGCCACCCGTATTTGTTCAGATGAGAACTGAACCTCTTGATTGTTGACGGTTGCTCGCATAACCGGGGGCTCAACGCGGCAATCGTATTCCACAGTCTGCCAGAAATCCTCGATATTGGGTAAGGAAATCGGCAGAGTCGTAGTGATAGCGTGGAATATCCTCGAGCGAATGAGGAATGTGATTATCTCGCGGTAATCCTCAACACCGCTCGCTTCCGGGTCTAAGGTGATATACATGTTATGACCCGGGAAGAATTGCCTCTGATTATCTCCATCGTCTCCTCCAGCACCTGCTACTGCAGCCATATCTGCAACAAACGAACCAAGTTAGATAAACGTTAAGGCATAACACAAGTTCGCTTGTTACCATGAGCGAAGTTGTGAAAATCTGTATAGGCGAAGTTAAAGGTGGGGCGAAGTTGGGCACAACTTCGCTTCAACTTTAAGTTCGTCTAATAAACAATAATTAAAAAAGGGTCCAGGCGAAGTTAGTGATAACTTCGCCTCACCACAACATCGCCTCAGGCGAAGTTGAGCCTCAGGCGAAGTTACGGATAACTTCGCCGAAACCCTAAGTTCGCCTGAAACTGAATCGGCGACAGTAAGATCGATTCAACATCGAAAATCTGGTGTTTCGGTCAATTTTGACGATTAAGAACTCCCAAACACAAGATATTAAGGATATTTAGACGATCAGGTTGTTCATGAACACGTAAAAACACGCTTTAAAATCCGGTTCAAAAATCCGTCGGTCCGAGGTATCGAAACAGGTCGAAACGACCTTTGATAAGCATTGACAACATGATGTACCGACACCACGAACCTTGAAATCGAAACGAAATCTGGAAAAAAGAACAAGGAATTGGAAAAACAACAAGTTCGCTGAAAACTGGTTAAGTTCGCCGGAATAAGTTCGCTTAGATCTGTGAATAATGAATCGTTTGACCTTTGAAAATCCTTATATAGGGGCGGAGTTATACAGGCGAAGTTATGGTTAACTTCGCCTAGGCGAAGTTATTCACAAGTTCGCCTGTTTAACAACTTCGCCTATATTTACAAAATCAACCCTTATAATTTGAACATTTTGCAATTAACTTTTAAAATTTCCCTTTAAGAATTAAATAACACGATCAAGTCCAAGTAACCAGTTATAAAATCATAAACTACCTAAGTACGAAAAACTTTTAAAAAATTAAAGTACAAGGGATCAAATTTCAGTCTCGATAGGGACAACTACGTTTTAGAAAAGATCCGAACTGGAATCATACTAACTACGTGACTGTCACATAGATCCATGTTTAGCTGTAGTATGACATAAAGAAACAGGTTGTAAGCAGGTAAATAACTTAAGATGGTTTTCATCGTTTCAGTGATACGAGTTAAGTTCAATTAAGCTCAAAATTTAAGTGGGCAACAACTCAGAGATTATGATGCCTCATATCTATTCTCAAAGCGTATTTGGCTTTCCCCAAGTCACCCCGAATTGACTTCGACCCGTAGTGTCTGATTAAGTTTGTAAGTACTCTTCATCTGCTTCCCGTTCTCTTTCTTGCTCCATGATTGAGAAGTCTTGACATTTTCAGCTCTTAGAGTGTTTCAATAACTCATATATATATATATATATATATATATATATATATATATATATATATATATTTTTAATAAACATTTGCATAGACTTCAGAGTAGTAATCAACTGCAAGTCCCGAATCTGGATCACTGCAGTTTCTTCACACACTATCTTTACGGGAATCAGAACACTAACAGGCTCGTGTATGACTGGGTAATCGCTTTTCTGCCTATCATTCGGAAAGATATATATGAAGACATGCAAAACTCTTAAGGAGTTTCCACGTAAAATCGAGTAGATATAGTTTGTATCACATCTACTTTTACGCACCATAAAAAGTTACCATGACATACTATGACTGTTCTAAAGCCTTTTAAGCCTAATAACTTCACTAGTTAAGCACACAGAATCAGTATATGTATCATTTTCCAAGGTTGGATCAATTTTCTGTTAAAACATAGCAAATAGAACTTCTTACGAAGTAGTAGACTTGAAAAATAATTTCATTTCCCAAAAAGAAAAATTTTAACATCAATCGCCCCAACCAAAACAAAGTCTTCAGGTAAACGGCTATCCCGAAGATCCAATGGATCAGCTGGACCGACCACATATTAGTATGTGTCCTTCTAACTAAGTATGATCGACTAATTTTAAGCGAAAGAATGAAAACACATCATAAACCGCTCCAGTCACTTTCAGTCATCTGGTTAATGGCTATCCGCATATTCTACAAGTAGAAATGAGGACCAAACATATCCTAAGACATGTCCTTCAAACTGAGGCAACCGACATAATTCTAAGCGATAGTGACGTTTTTTTTTTGTTTTTGTTTTTGTTTTTTTGTTTTTTTTTTAAACGAACATAAAAAGCATGGTTACTCGGGATTGATCATCCCATTCAGCTCAATAAGGTTTTGAAATCTTGTTTTGTCAAACGCTTTAGTATATAAATCAGCGAAATTATCAAGCGTATCCACCTTTTCAAGCACAATCAGTTTCTTCTCAGCATAATCCCGTATAAAATGATGATGTATGTCAATATGTTTAGTTTTACTGTGCTTCACGGGATTGTTAGTTACTGAGATAGCAGCTGTGTTATCAATGCAAATAGGAGTAAGTAAGAAATTAAGACCATAGTCGCGCAACTGTTGTTGAATCCAAAGAACCTGGGAGCAGCAGTTGGATGCTGCCATGTATTCTGCTTCACAGGTTGAAATTGCGACTGAAGTCTGCTTCTTGCATTGCCACGACACCAATCTGCCACCAAGAAACTGACATCCTCCAGTTGTTGACTTCCGACTCTGATTGCACCCTCCATAATCAGAATCTGTGTAAGCGACTAGCTCCAAGTCTCCTCCTCTCGGGTACCACAACCCCAGCTTCGGCTTGCCCTTGAGATACCTCAGTATCCTCTTCACACCCTTCAGATGAGATTCTTTTGGGTTTGCCTGAAAGCGTGCACAAAGACAAACAGCAAACATTATATCAGGCCTAGAAGCAGTTAAGTACATTAAAGAACCTATAATAGCCCGATATTGAGTTGGGTCCACATCTGCATCACCATCTGACTCAGCACCCAATTTGTGATTGACGCAGATTGGAGTGTCGAATGGAGTGCTGTCCTCCATCTTGAAGCGTTTGAGCACATCATGGACATACTTGGTCTGATGAATGAACATCCCATCCTTCTTCTGATCAACCTGCAATCCTAAAAAGAAAGTTAGTTCACCCATAGCACTCATTTCAAATCTTTTCTTCATGACAGACTCAAACTCCTGACATATGGAGACTTTTGATGCAGCAAAAATAATGTCATCCACGTAGACTTGCACCAGCAGGAAGTCGCTTCCTTCTCTCTTGAAGAACAACGTGCTATCAATCTTCCCTCTTTCAAACCCATTTTCAAGCAAGTAATCTGATAAAGTTGAGTACCAGGCACGAGGTGCCTGATGAAGTCCATACAACGCCTTGCTTAACTTGTACACGTGGTCTGGAAAGTCTGGGTCAGGAAAACCCGGAGGTTGCTCAACATACACTACCTCATCAACTTTCCCATTCAGAAACGCACTTTTCACATCCAACTGAAATACCTTCATCTTCTTATAAGCAGCAAACGCCAAAAACAATCTAATGGCTTCCAATCTTGCCACAGGAGCGAACACTTCATTATAATCAATCCCCTCTTGTTGATTAAAACCTTTAACGACTAACCTCGCCTTGTTCCTTATAATAATCCCTTTCTCATCTCTCTTGCACTTAAAAACCCATTTTGTGCCTATCGCATGCACATGCTTCGGTTTTTCAACCAAAGTCCAAACTTCCATTTTCTTGAATTGAGCCAACTCTTCTTGCATAGCTTCGACCCACGAGCTGTCCTTGAGAGCCATTTGATAATTCTTCGGTTCAATCTGGCTGATAAAGCAAGTGTACAGGCATTCGTTGATTATGCCTGTCTCCTTAATACTTGTGTAAACACAGGTGTGCTCATTCAAGCGACGTCTTGTTTGTACACCGGAGGACACATCACCAATCACATTCTCCAAAGGGTGATCTTTATGAATTCTCGTGGTCGGAACAGAACCGACATGCAAATTGTCTTCCAAGTTAGAAGAGAGCTCGTCAATTGTTGTTTCTTGCTGAGAGTGAAACGGATTGAAAAATTCTTCTTCAGTCGAGGCAGCAGGGGTATCGACAGCATTTGATGAGGAAGGTTGACATTTATCAAAAAGCTGTCTTTGGACTAGATTTTCTTCCTCATCAAGGATCATCTTCGTAGCAACTCTTTCTTCTTCTTCTGCACTATCCAAAAACGGTATGTTAAAAGACTTAAAAAGTTTAACATAGTCGAAAAACTCAGCAGGTCCGTTGCTTGGTTTTGGCGGTTGGTAACTTGTGATATCGGTGTTACACACCACCTCAACCTTGCTGGTCGATGTATTAAAGACACGTCTGGTGGGACTCCCAACAACATAACCGACTAAGATTCCTTCATCGGCTACTTCACCAAATTTAGAATTTGTCTTTAAAATCGAACAAGGGGACCCGAATGGTTCAAGACCACTCAAGTTGGGCTTTCTCCCATGCATAAGCTCATAACACGTTTTACCAAGTCTTTTAACAGTTAAGACTCTATTCAGAACATAACAGGCTGTAGCAACAGCTTCAGCCCAAAACACCACAGGAAGCTTCGAATCAGCCAGCATTGTTCTGGCTCCTTCAATTAACGTTCTGTTCTTCCTTTCAGCCACTCCATTCTGTTGCGGTGTATACGGAGCGCTGTATTGGTGTTCGATCCCTTTCTGAAGGCAGAAGATCTCCATCTCAAAATTCTTGAACTCCGTTCCATTGTCACTCCTGATGAACTTAACCCTTTTATCCATAACGTTCTCAACTTTGGTAATCAAATTCTTCACCATCTGAGCCGTTTCATCTTTTGATTTCAGGAAATATACCCACGAATATCGTGAGTAATCATCAGTGATCACCAAGCAGTAAGAAGTACCTCCTAGACTTTTTGCATTCACGGGACCGAAGAGATCCATGTGAAGCAATTCTAGGGTACTGGTAATTGAATTGACTTTCTTGGTGAGATGGGATTTCTTGTGCTGCTTTCCCTTCTTGCACGCTATACATTTATCTTCAAAATTGAAACTCTTCAAGGGAACGCCCAGCACAAGTCCATTCTTGACAATGTGGTTCATCTTCCGAAGATGAATGTGCCCCATTCTCCTATGCCACAATTCGGACTCCGATTCGCTCGCTTTTGTCATAAGGCATGATTCTTCCGTGGCCATTTCAGTCGACCTCATATCCATAATGTACGTATTCCTCTCACGTGGAGCCTTCATCACAATCCACTCCTCTGGTATCTGAAAACCAGGTTGCAACACAATCGCCTCATTCTTTGTAAAATGAACGGTGTACTCCTTATCACAAATCTGCGACACACTCAGCAGATTGTGCTTCAATTCTTCGACAAAGTTTACTTTTTCTAATGTCATCTTCCCGTTAGACACCGTTCCCATTCCTGTAATCTTTCCTCCACTTTCTCCTGCAAAGCTCACTCTCCCTCCTTGAACAGGTTTCAAATCGTGTAACAAGTATTTGTTACCCGTCATGTGCCGGGAACAGCCGCTATCCACAACTCAAAGATTGTTGGCAGCCCTGTTCAACTGTTCCTGCACAATAAAGCAAAAGATTAGAATTTAGGGACCCAAGACCAATTGGTCTTGGATCTATACATCCCAAACTTTGGCTTTCCAAAGTTAGTCTCTGGATAATTCCTGTAAGTCCTATTAGGATATCTCCTTGAAGATTGATTGTGAGGCCTTCCAAACCTTTGTGAATTGAAAGAATTATAGCTTGTGGTTTGGTTATTAGCAGTGTAAAACTGAGATTTGTTTCTATGAAAACCTGAATTAGTCACATTTTTGAATTTTGAATGGTTTTCATTTTTAGCAGCATGATAATTACTATTAGGCTTATTCTCAGTTTTAGTAGGCCTTACACCTCTGAATCGCTGCTTCAGAAGGCAATCTGCAACTAGGTGCCCTAATTGATTACACCTAAAACAACACCTATGCTCAACCTTTTTATCAACCGGTGTTTTAGATGTCGAGGCTTTATTACCGCCCGTTCGTCTCACATATGGTGGGACGTACGGGTTTAGTGGAGTATTCTTTTTATTCGTCTTATCTTTCTCTCCACCATTGGGTAATACCACCTCCTCTTTTGACTTACCAGACTCGGATGACTTATCCGAATCCGATGAGACTGGACTTGGATCAGAAATTTTAACACTTGAAACAGGCGAACTTGTTTCGCCTCCACTAACATTTGGTTCTTTACAAGTTACTTTAACTGGTACTGTCTGAGCAACCTCAAAGTCAACAGATTTCTGAACACTAGGGTTAAAAGTGTAATTGTGATTATAAGGTGGTGGAACCTCATGATAACCGATTCCTCCTCTCTTAGCAGAGGAACCTTGATCACTAACAAGGTGATCAAGAATAGCAGAGGAATTTCTGAACTGCTCTAGTTTTCTATTCAGTTCCACCACTTTTACCTGGTGATCAGCAATCTGTTTTTCTCTATCAGCAATTAGTTTGGTTTTTTCTTCCAAAACTTCATAGCTTAAATCAATCACTTCAATTTTTTCAGCAAGTTTTGTTTTTAGACTTTTAACATCTTTTTCACAGGCTTTTATTTTGACTTTATAGCTATTTTCTCTTGCTTTTGTAAAATGATGATCTTCTTTTAGGGTTTTAAATTCAACATCCAACCTAACATACTGATCGGTTATAGTTGCTAATTGCTCAGACAAGTTTTCACATTTAGAACATGTAGGTTTAGAACATACCTCGGAGAGCTGGTCTTTAACATCTGCCATGAAAGCTTTTTCTTCTCCGGTAACCTTCTCACTTTCTTCAGTTTCAACCTTCGCCAAATTTGCCTGCTCAAAAGTTTCTTTAGAATGCAGGTTCCAGTTGTATTCACCATCTTCTCTGGACATCATGGCACTATAATCTTTTCTACCCTCATTATGTTGTGTAGACTTTCCTTGACCACGTTCTACACGCTCATTCCTGCACTCCTTAGCAAAGTGGCCGTTTTGCTGACAGTTGTAGCATCTCACCTTCGTCTTGTCAAACCCTGGCTTTCCACCGACAAACTTTCTTCCGGTCTTTCTCATAAACTGCTTCACTCTTCTTACGATCATAGCCATCTGCCATTGCAAATCCATTTCCTCCAGATCATCAGCATCAATCTGGTCATAGTCTTCATCCAACACAGCTGGATCAACAATCTTCCCTTGAATGTAGTTCTCATAGGAAGCAATAAAAGAAGCATAGAGACCAAACTGCTCTTCAGCAGACTTGACACTCATAGGCATCTTGGAGTAGTTGTTGCTGGGAATACTTGGAGAGTAACTACTCTTGCTTACCTGGGGTTGAGAACCACTCGATCCACCTGCTACATAGCAAACATCACCATTTGTGTTGACTGACACATGACCCTCATGTGATGAGTTTGCGCCCGACTCTCCCTTCGAGTAGTAGGCAGCAGATTCAGTCTTCGATCCTGAGCTAGTGTTGACTTTAGCTCCATGCATACCTGGATCTTGAACCTGATCCATAGGTGTCTCTTTTCTGACCATGTTAAGCTCAAAGGTTCTGAGCTTGTTGACTGCCGTTTCTAGATCATATGTGGGAAAGTCTTTGTCTTCCCTCATCAGCACAGTGTACATCTCCCATTTTGGTGGGAGAGCATCTAGAAGCTTCTCAACTATTTCTTCTTCTCGGTAGGAAATTGAATAGTTGCTCAATTCAGTCATCAGATGGTAATATCGAGTGATAATATCATCTAAAGATTCATTCTTTAAATACTTGAAGACTGAGAACTGGGTTTTGAGCAATTTTATCTTTGAAGCACGGATTCCTACATTCCCTTCAAATCTGTTCTCAAGAGCTTCCCAAAGCTCTCTTGCTGACGTGTATTTTCTAAACGTATGAAGGATCTCTTGTGGAAGAGCCATAGTAATAGCAGCATGAGCCTTGCTCTCGGCCTCATACATCTTTTTCTCTTCTTCTTCCATTTTGCTATACTTTTTGATTTGATCACGACCTTCATACTCCATAACTGGTGGAATATAACCATCCTGGATGCATACCCACATCTTCGCATCCTGGTATTTGACATATTGTATGAACCGATCCTTCCATGCAACGAAATCGGTTCCCTTCAGCAACCTTGGGGCCTTAGTAGCTGACCCTGCTTCTACTTCCATCTTTACTAACTCAGAGATGTTAATTGACGACATCTTTCTCGAAAACAAAGAAACCCGAAAAAAATCAAAAAATTTTCTGAAAAGTACTGTAGGCGAAGTTACGGATAACTTCGCTTAAGCCTTAACTTCGCCGCTGATTAACTTCGCTGAAGAACTTCGCAGATGATTAACTTCGCTTAAGGTAAGCGAACTTAGGAGGTAGGCGGAGTTGTAGAGAACTTCGCTGAGTTAGGCGAACTTGAGAAGGTAGGCGAAGTTGTGGATAACTTCGCTTAACCTTATATCTTCGCCGAAACCCTACGTATCCTGACGGCAACTTCGCCTGATGAACACGGACGTTTTTGCAGATCTGAAATCTGGATTTTACGAGGTTTTTGACGGTGCAAAGGCTTGAATACGATGGTAGGAGGTAAGATTGACTCAAAAACACAGAAAACACGTCCCGCGAATAGTCGAAACGGGACGATTTCTACACCCGCGTGAATATCCCGAACCACACAATCGAGCAAATGCTCTGATACCAATTGTAGGTTCCCTGGATGGATCGCACGAGATATCTCGATCTACTCAGGTGCGGAATCCCTGCGTAGATCGTTACGAGTATAGAACACGAATCACACGAACACACGAACCGAACACACGTTATATAATAACTCAAACACATGATACGATATCACTATTACAGACACACGTTACAGCTCTCGTAACAACTCGAACAAACTAACACGAACAACTGATTGGAACTCGACTCCAAACCAAGCCGTAACCTAGGTATATAAATACACGACAACTTCGCCTGGCATGTTCAGGCGAAGTTGTCCATAACTTCGCTTGACTAACAAGTTCGCCTGTTAAGCGAACTTGTCAGTAACTTCGCTTAAACATACAAAACATAATTAAACATTACAGACTCGATTACAGACACTAGACTATGAACTACTGACATTATGCACCAACACATCAACAATCGCTTTACATACGTCATTGGTTATCAAACAGTCCCTGCTAGTGTGACTCAGTTAAGGGCAATCATATGTTTTATCGTATTCAATCTAATAAAACAGTTATATGATCAATTATTATAGCAACCGGTAACGAATCGTTCAGATCAACGTAAATCTAAATCGATTGAACACACAGAAATACCAAACATCAATAATCGTATATCAACCATAAACAATTATACATAAGTGTTCTTAATCACATGAGAAAACTAAAAGAGTTACAAACTATATATTCCCGGGTGAGATTCTAGGAGATTAGCCGAGCCTCGACATCGTGGAATCGTCAATAATGATTAAATGGAGCATGTATATGGTCTTGACACGAACTGGAATGGTGGAATCGCCTCCTTCAACCTCTGGAAATCGCCTTGTTTGATAAAAAAAACGAGTTATGGCCGTCATAAGATGAAATTGATTATAACCCTAAATTTCCCATATGCACACCCCATCGCGATACGTGATGGGGGTCTTCACTGGTCCATCGCGTATCGCGATGGACCAGAAGTCAAACCCTCATTAACCTCCCATCGCGATACGCGATGGGTCTTCAAGCATGCCCATCGCGTATCGCAATGAGTCATGTCACCAGCAAATATCTTTTGTCTTCTCGTTATGCGTCCTGGACATCCCGGGTCTTCAATACATGCATCACCAGGTCCAAATTAAGATTTTAACGCCTGTAACCTGAAATACAATAATACATGTATGAAGCATCGAAGTTCCTAAAATAAACGGTTAAAACTAATAAATAAACGAAGTAAAGCATATACAAATTAACCAACCATCAAATGCCATTGTAAGCAACGTTTAAAACAATGAGGTTTTCGATGTGAAAGATGTAACTAAAGTCTTTCACAAAAATGTTTTACATTCAATATCCGACCATAGACAAAAAAGACACCATATTTCCCTTTTTGAACAGCTTTCATATTGTCCTTATAAACACACTGATGTTTAACTATCACAATAGTGTTATAATAAATATAAAAAATGAAAAATTGTCTATGATTTTTAAAACTGAATATTTGTAAAAAAAATTAAAAAAAAATATTTTAGTGTTCTTCAATATAAAGATGTCTCAAAAATTGAATGTTAATTACTCTTTAAACATAAACTCTTTTATATATACATTTCAATTTAAAAGAAAATATATTTATGAGACGTAATTTTTATATTAAGTATATTTATAATATAATTTATGTAATTAATAATGCAATAATTGGAGATTGACCAATTAATACGGTATGCTGAATATATAATCAATACTATATTTAAAACTAAGATTTTTTTTCTTTTCCATCAATAGAAGAAAAATGATTTTGACGGGAATTTGATATTGAAAGTTAACCTCAGAATGCCATGTGTCCAGAATTATTTTCTTTTATTAGTATAGGTAGATATCTATGCATAGAAGATCATAAATATTTTGAGAAATGAGGACCAATCATAGACCATTTGATAGGTATTGTAGAAGCCATTGCTTGCTTCTAGGAATGAGCAATAAACATGTTAGAACAAGGAATGAGCAATAAACATGTTAGAACAGCAAAACCTGCAAGACACGTCACACTGTGATACCAGTGTATTATCATATAGGGTCGATTTGTGGGTGTATATGGATATAATCGGGTCCCGAGTCAAGCCCTATTATAGTAGTAGATTTAAAATGAGACCCGCGAGACCCGATTGTAATACAAACAGATAAACAATCTAGTTATAAATAATCATGATCAGCCTCGAATTCGATTTATACACGTTCATACAACTTGTTGTTAATAGGGTCTCAGGAGCATTTTGGGAATTAGAAATTTTTTTAGGGTTAAAATAGTTTGGTGTATAAACAAGTGATTTTTAGTGTTGAGAGTGTTTAAAATGGCACTTTTAGTTTTTGGTGTTTAGCATTGTGCTTAATTTGATTGTACACATTGTGGTGGTTTAGTGTTTAGCATCCTGCTATCACTGGTTTTTAATGAATTTTGCTTGTAAAAATATCTAACTACTGTTTTATGGATATTAAAATATGAATGCCTGAATGGGAATACATATTTTCAAAAGTTTGTTTTCCTTACAAATAAATTACTTCATCAACTTATTGTTTGCATTTTGCCCCTCTGACATTTTAAAACATTGATGACAATTGACAAGCCTTTATTAGTTGATACCTTGATATACGACCATTATCCAAAGTTTCACTCAAAATATTATTTTCTTTTTAGAGTAAATGTAAATGTGAATTATAAGAAACATGAGTGTTACTAGCACATGCTCATCCTTATGGTGTTTCGTAGACTCATTGCACTGTATTATTTCTTTTAGAAAAATTATAAATATGAGTTATAAGAAACAAAATGTTTGTTAATGAAGAGTGGTCGTATTTTAAAATCAATAATATATTCAGAATATAGGAGATCTGTTCTTTATCTAACTATCTATATAATTTCCTATCATGAAATTCTATGTGTCACTCTCAGGTTGTTCCTCTCATTCTCTAGAGCTACCAGATTGCTTGAATTCTAAATGGAGGCTTCTCATGCATTTGACCCGAATTCACGGGTATGGGTCTTATCAAACCCGAATTGTCTTTAAATGGGTTATAACATCTCATATATTTATGAAACTTTTTCATAATCAAACTTTGTCAACTACATTAGCATCCCCTTTTTCATTAGACAAATATTTGTGTTCGTATTTGTTCATTTAACAAAATCAACATGCTCGTGCCCGTTTATGTTTGTTCGTTAAAGATCAAAAAAACCTACACATCTCAATTGAAAAAACTCAAACGTTAAAAAATATAATAACAAACTAATATATATGTATTAAATTAAAACTAAACTACGTTAAAAAATAAAATAAATCATCATAAAATAGCAAAACGATTAAAACAAAAACTTGAATAAACCCCGTAACACGGAGGATCAAACTAGTTACTTTATATATATGCTGACTAAATATAAATGTAGATTTTTAATATATATGTTTGATCTTTGTTTTTAAAAAAAATGGTATGCATATTATTTTGTTTAAATGCATATCTATCTATAATATATATAAACGAAGACATAATAATCCTATGTGTCGTGATGTGGTAGCTCCCCTTTTTTTGGAGTCATTAGATTTGTTTGATTTTTAAATGGAGGCTTCTCATGCATTTGACCCGAATTCATGGGTATGGGTCTTACCAAACCCATATATTCCTTAAACGAGTTATAACATCTCAATAATTTATTATTGTGTGAATATATCCTATATAATTTTTATAATAAATATTACTCTTCAAATAATTACCAAAGTACGTACATGAAAACAAGAAACATTCTTCCTGTTTTGTCGCCGGCAACGATCATTCCCTGCATGCACTTTGCCTCAATAATTAAGTCTCCTCCCGATCGATCCAATTACGATCAGACTATTTGGACCACGTACGTACAATAATATATTATTTTATAAACATGGCAATAACCTTACCATACGCTGACGTCGATTCAACCTTGAGAGCCATGGCCGGTAAGGCCGAGGGTTTTGGCCGTTTAGCACTCGGTGGTGGTGCCCATGGCCTTCTACATAACGTCACCTCTTTGGCCGGTAATTAATTAATTTTTTCACATTTTTACGGCATGAACCTTTTAGCTAGATTTACACAAATTTTATTTATTTATTATTATTATTATTATTATTATTATTATTATTATTATTATTATTGTTATTTATGTGTTGATCTAATCCACCACTTGTGCCAAGTGGTAGGAAAGCTTGGTTACGTTCTCTGGTGGAGACCCAAGTTCGATCCCTACTTGTGTTAGTTTTAGTGGATTATGTAAGATAATAGGCCTTGTAAGGTTGTCAGTTCAAATCCGAGCTCACCCCCGGGGTTTTCATCCTACCGTGTGTAAGCCAAATAATTCTGTTCTTGTGGCATCACAACGACTGTCAAATGGTAGCCGACGATATGGTTTCCGAGGGATGACCAAACCAAACTCTGAAGCTAATTTGAAAACCGCGGTGATCTAAATACAAGAAAGCATCGTTCTTAAAAAAAATATATGTGTTTATATGTCAAAACAGTTTCTAGGAAAAGATTCACCATGACTTTATATTTTGTCAATCTCAATACTTTCCAACATCAATTGAATTAAGGGCCATGGTTGGATATATAGTTAGATGTTTTAAATAGCTATAGTATTAATGAGAAAAGAAGAGAATCTTGTGCACTATTCAATTTCATTAATATTGACAGCAATGACTGAATAAACAAACTTTTGAAGCACTTCAAAAGTAAATTTTAAAAGTTGTCAAACAAGACTTGGTAAAAGAAATATTGATGTATGCATGGGACTTAATTGGAGACAGTGGAATAACATTGAAATATAATATTGAAATATAATGTAATTTAATAAAACGTACATTGTGAATACAAAACGCGATTAAAAGTTAGGCTGAGGGGTGTGGGGGGCTTTAATGGGGGCTCAAACCAATAATATTATGACGTGTGGCAGAGAGAAAAACTGGATAAAGGGGGTGTTGGAGCCCTCGTTAGAGCCCCTGGCCCTGGTGTGGAGGGGCTCCAGCAGAGCCTCCAGCGAATTTTTTTTTTATTTTTTTATAAATATATTCAAACAACGTATTATTAAAAAAACTCATAAATTATTAAAAAAACACACATTAATAAAAAAAACACATTAATATCTAAAAATAAAATAAAAATTAAAGTACTAAAAAAACATTCTTCTTATTCTTCGGCTTGGTCTTATTCGATCAACCTCTTTCGGATACGTTCATTTTGCTTTTCCATTAGCATTTGATCGACCGGATTTAGGTTACTAAAGTCTCTGGGAGACGGTTGTGTGTTGGATGGTTGAAAGCCGGATGATTCTTGCAGCTCCGAATAAAACATCGGTTGGTGCGGTGACGACCATAAATCGTCGTCAAGATAATCTGAATCAAGGTTTGGGAACCAATTTTCAGCCATTTTTTTTTTAAAAGTTGAGAAGATGAATTGATTTTGGGTGAAGGTTTGAAGTTTTGGTATAAAAATGGGTGAAATGGAGTATAATTATATAGGAAAATATTTTTTTTTTAATATTTAAGAGCCCAACGGCTCTTTTCTAAACCCAATGCAAGATTCTCTCTCTCTTCAGCCGCTAACCAGCTCACGCCTCTCTTTTTTTTTTCCGTTAGCGCCCCGTTAGCGCCCCGGTGGTGTGGTGTTAGCGCCTGGGGGCGCGAGCGGAGGGGCTCTAGCGCCCCCGTTGAAGCCCCACACCCCTCAGCCTTATGCTTGT